>NC_068456.1:24452715-24460215 GCF_023373465.1 Oncorhynchus keta
AATGCGTGTACAGTAGGCGAGGAGGAGAGAATAACATGTGTGTTGTTTTTAGAGAATCCTTGTGACATATGAGCCACGGTCCAGGGTTCTACCTCGTGTTCACTCTGACATCTCAAATACAGGTTGAAGCAACATCCTTCTGTCGATCTCTGTGGTCTCGGCGATATCCTTTCTCCTCCTCTTCTAACTGGCAGATCCTTTCATTTGTAACACCTTAGTACACACACACACCCACACATACATTCATGTTGCTGTACACACACACAGGTCACAGCTGCTACCACACTCTTATTATACTGCTCAGTACTCCAATACACGTGTAAATATCTAACTTTTATTTTATTCTACTGTCATTTATTTTATGTTCCTATTCTTATCTTTATTTATTTATTATTGTTGTTGCATGGTCCAGAAGGAACCAGCAAGTAAGAATTTCATTGGACGACGTTTCATGAGTAAACAACTAATAAAACAAACTCAAACCATTGTCCTTCACCTTCTCCATGGAAACCTTGTTAGGCAGGGGAAGCAAGAGAGGAGAGAGAGAGAAAGAGAGGAATAAAGACACAGACATAGAGAGAGAGAGAGACAAAGAGAGAGAAAAAAGAGAGAGAGAGAGAGAGAGAGAGGGGAGAGAGAGAGAGAGAGGGAGAGAGAGAGAGAAAGAGAGGAATAAAGACACGGACATAGAGAGACACAGAGAGAGAGAGAGAGAGAGAGAGAGAGAGAGAGAGAGAGAGAGAGAGAGGGAGGGGGAGGGAGAGGGAGGGAGAGAGAGAGAGAGAGAGAGAGAGAGAGAGAGAGAGAGAGAGAGAGAGAGAGAGAGGGAGAGGGAGGAGAGAGAGAGAGAGAGAGAGAGAGAGAGAGAGAGAGAGAGAGAGAGAGAGAGAGAGAGAGAGAGAGGGAGAGGGAGGGAGAGGAGAGAGAGAGAGAGAGAGAGAGAGAGAGAGAGAGAGAGAGAGAGAGAGAGAGAGAGAGAGATAGGAGAGAGAGAGAGAGAGAGAGAGAGAGAGAGAGAGAGAGAGAGAGGGAGAGGGAGAGGAGAGAGAGAGAGAGAGAGAGAGAGAGAGAGAGAGGGAGAGAGAGAGAGAGAGAGAGAGAGAGAGAGAGAGAGAGAGAGAGAGAGAGAGAGACAGAGAGAGAGAGACATAGAGAGAGAGAGAGAGAGAGAATGGTATTAGAGAGGAGAACAGAAGGAGAATGGCTACACTTCTGTGATGACAGAAAGAGAAAGGGAGCGGGTGAAAGAAAGGATAAGTGGAGTGTGACAGGTCTGTAGGAGGCATCAGGCCCTGATCCATAATGTCTTGTCTCTGTCTGACAGTGATGTGTGGTCCTGGTGCTCCACATACACACAGACACAGGCTGAGACCCAAATGGTACCATATTCCCTATATAGTGCACCACTTTTGACCAGAGTCAGTGCACTATAAAAGGAAATAGGGTGCCATCTGAGACAGAAACACAGACAGCTCCTGGAAGTTAATGAGAGTTTACAAGACCGTCAGAGAAGAGACAGGAGAGATATGCTGTAGGGCTTATGAAGAGAGCTACAGAGATCCTTTACCACTTATTCCAGCACCATTGTCGAAACATGTCAGTTCCATCGTAATGAAGGCATTTAGGCTAGGAGATGGACGGCTAAAAAAAGACCCCATGTGGAAATGGAGGAAGTGTCTTGTACTTAGACTATAGTGGTGTCTTTAATATGCCGCACATGGCTTGGCGGCCACTACCATGTCTTGCTCCGGAACTGTGAAATGGTTTATGGTTGTCCCATAGCGATTAGGCATGACATTTTGTTGTGGAATACCCTTGATAAGAAACCATAGTAATAGTCTCAGTTTCGTGGGCTTCAATGCTGTGACATAAGATTATTCTGAGCAATGACCAGCCATTCTCAACTTCACACTACTGATTATTCACTGAGGACCCCAGCCTGGGCTGTCCAGCTCACTGCCGGTCAGGAAAGCCATCAGACCTGACAGCAGGTGTCAGTCATGCCATGCCAATTAAGGTAGGTTGCCACGGTAACATCCAGCTCTCACCCGTCTGCAGTGCGTGGCAGAGTTAAAACAGACAGATTAGGGATGGCGGCAGGAGCAGACATGACCTGTATATCCTGTTTTATTAATGGGAGGTAGCGTCATGTGTGGGCCAAGCAGACCGAGTCAGTCCACCCCACAACAAGCGTTCTGCTGCACCCAGCTCCCTCCTCATGTTTTTATGAACACAAACACACAGACTCACTGTAACCACGTCACTTCCCAAAGCCAGACATCTACTAGTCTTCTCTCTCCCGATCACCAGGTTCACTGAATGACAAAAACAATGCTAATTTGGACAGAGACAGGGGAGAGAGAGAGAAAGAGAGATATATAGAGAGGGGGGTTAGAGAGAGTCTAAATTAAAAGGGGTGGAGAGTTGCCGTGGATTTGTGTGGCTGTGCTGCTGTCAACATGTCATCTAGGGCTAATTTCTTATGACAGGAGCAGCACTTAGCTGCTTATCTCTTTGGACCAACAGCCTCTCCCAGCCTTGAGGCATATTCCCAACCTCCACAACAACAAACTCCCAGTACACACCAGTCTCAGAGCCAACGGCCACCATACACCCCACTTACTGTAACCACCAGGGGGTGGGGGGGTGAGAGGGGAATTATATTTCCCCCATAACAACATTAAGTCAGACCCCTGTAAACCCCACTCACACACTACCACAACATTGCCTCATAGAAAACCATGTCTCAAACAGACTGTTCGATAAATAAATAAAACCATCTCATAGTCTAAAAAGAGAGAGATAGGAGAAGGAAAGAAAAAGGGATTGCGATTAAGATGACATGTTCACAGAGAGAGATGGGGAAAGGAGGGAGGGAGGCCAGTGGGAACGGTATGGATGAGGCTGAAATTGCAGAGAAGGATCCAGAAATAATGTAAGCTAAGGCATAAATCATGGAAGATACCATCTAACAGCGGGGATGCCAGAGGAAAAATGGCAGGACTTTCCAAGAGGATTCTCGATAAGGGTGTTAGTGTACTGAAATGGCCAGTACCATTATCTTCCGTATTGGAGCGATGATTGAGGATAGAACACCCATGTAATATTTACAAGGCCAGAGCGCCGATTACGACCCTATTCCAGAGGGATGAGAGAGAACGGCACACATACGTCATAGTCAGTCTCACACCGACTACACACCCCAGAAATAACCCTTGTGAACATTCATAATTGAAACTACACCGCCAGGGATTGTAGAATATTCTAGGCCAGCATCTGTCTGTCAGGGATTCGATAATATTCATGGCCAGTATCTGACTGTCAGGGATTCTAGAAAACTCATGTCCAGCATCTGACTGTCAGGGATTCTAGAATACTCATGGCCAGCCACCACTGTTTCTGTAAAATGTTGAGGCATGGGGCTGGTGAAATGTAATCACTCTAAAATGGAGGCTCTAAGCTCATAATGCATTTATAAGTTATATTCTTAAAAAATCATATCATACATATCATTAGGGTATAAGTCAAAACTTGGATGGTGAGACTGCACCACAAGAGTCTATCAGTCCATCAGTTAACCTCTGATGACCCTATTATTCGGTCACCTACAATACATCGAGGCTGTGCCAGCCAGGACCTGACATCTGCATTTGAGCAGAGATGCAAGGCCTGCTGGGAGGTTGGGTCATGTGTGCTGCCCCAAGTGACATCATTCCCAGTCTGGGCCAACTTCTGACACACTTCCCAATCTAGAGAATAATAAATAAATACATAAATAAATAAAGGTGGATGAATAAAATATGACTGCAGCCAATGGTGTTCACAGTCCATGTACCCCAGACTCACAGAGAGACCTACACAATTAACACTCACATGACACACACACACACACACACACACACACACACACACACACACACACACACACACACACACACACACACACACACACACACACACACACACACACACACACACACACACACACACACACACACACACACACACACACACACACACACACACAATGAATAAATAAAATAACGTGTAACCTTAGTGGTCTCTCACATCAGCACATCTTTTAATTCATAATTCATCTGTGTGCACACAGTCATCTCCAGGCAAATCTCATGCCCTTTTAGATGACAGGGAGGTAGAGAGACAGAGAGAGAGAGAGAGAGAGAGAGAGAGAGAGAGAGAGAGAGAGAGAGAGAGAGAGAGAGAGAGAGAGAGAGAGAGAGAGAGAGAGAGAGAGAGAGAGAGAGAGAGAGAGAGAGAGAGAGAGAGAGAGAGAGAGAGAGAGAGAGAGAGAGAGAGGGAGAGAGGGAGAGAGAGAGAGAGAGAGAGAGAGAGAGAGTTTTGAGTTTGAAATACTCTTTATTGGGTCTGGGGGCCACCACACAATAAATACTCATACAAAACCACAGTTACACATCAATTAAAAACACAACTCCAATTCCTCCTCCACAGTAACTACACACAACAGCCTCTGAATACCCCATATACTCAAAAACAGATCGATATTGGTGACAAGTTTATAATAGGCAAACTCAACCCTTAGTCTCGCTGCCAACATTCCCTCCAGCATTCCCACCACATCCACAGACCCCTGTCCCCGAATGCTGTTCTTTCGGGTCTTCCATATCGCTAATTTTGCTGCCCCTAACACAAAATTAAGCAACACAACTACACCCTTTTGACTGAACCTGAACAACAAGTGGGACACAATCATGAAGTGGAACGACATTTATTGGATATTTCAAACTTTTTTAACAAATCAAAAACTGAAAAATTGGACGTGCAAAATTATTCAGCCCCTTTACTTTCAGTGCAGCAAACTCTCTCCAGAAGTTCAGTGAGGATCTCTGAATGATCCAATGTTGACCTAAATGACTAATGATGATAAATACAATCCACCTGTGTGTAATCAAGTCTCCGTATAAATGCACCTGCACTGTGATAGTCTCAGAGGTCCGTTAAAAGCGCAGAGAGCATCATGAAGAACAAGGAACACACCAGGCAGGTCCGAGATACTGTTGTGAAGAAGTTTAAAGCCGGATTTGGATACAAAAAGATTTCCCAAGCTTTAAACATCCCAAGGAGCACTGTGCAAGCGATAATATTGAAATGGAAGGAGTATCAGACCACTGCAAATCTACCAAGACCTGGCCGTCCCTCTAAACTTTCAGCTCATACAAGGAGAAGACTGATCAGAGATGCAGCCAAGAGGCCCATGATCACTCTGGATGAATTGCAGAGATCTACAGCTGAGGTGCTCTGGTCAGATGAAACCAAAATTGAACTTTTTGGCAACAATGCAAAACGTTATGTTTGGCGTAAAAGCAACACCCTGAACACACCATCCCCACTGTCAAACATGGTGGTGGCAGCATCATGGTTTGGGCCTGCTTTTCTTCAGCAGGGACAGGGAAGATGGTTAAAATTGATGGGAAGATGGATGGAGCCAAATACAGGACCATTCTGGAAGAAAACCTGATGGAGTCTGCAAAAGACCTGAGACTGGGACGGAGATTTGTCTTCCAACAAGACAATGATCCAAAACATAAAGCAAAATCTACAATGGAATGGTTCAAAAATAAACATATCCAGGTGTTAGAATGGCCAAGTCAAAGTTCAGACCTGAATCCAATCGAGAATCTGTGGAAAGAACTGAAAACTGCTGTTCACAAATGCTCTCCATCCAAACTCACTGTGCTCGAGCTGTTTTGCAAGGAGGAATGGGAAAAAATGTCAGTCTCTCGATGTGCAAAACTGATAGAGAAATACCCCAAGCGACTTACAGCTGTAATCGCAGCAAAAGGTGGCGCTACAAAGTATTCATTTAAGGGGGCTGAATAATTTTGCACACACCAATTTTTCAGTTTTTGATAAGGGCACGCCCAATTTTTCAGTTTTTGAAATATCCAATAAATGTCGTTCCACTTCATGATTGTGTCCCACTTGTTGTTGATTCTTCACAAAAAAATACAGTTTTATATCTTTATGTTTGAAGCCTGAAATGTGTCAAAAGGTTGCAAAGTTCAAGGGGGCCGAATACTTTCGCAAGGCACTGTATCTAACCTTGCTGCACTGACACAACCTTCATTAATTTTTAGCCATGTGTACTGCCTAACTTTGGCATTCCTTACTCTCCACACATCAGAAAGCTCAAACTCAGTTAATAGGCCAGCCAGGCAAGTGGCTGACCGCAGGTGAGGTTCTTCAGCGGTGCGATCAACAGTAAAATCCACTGTACAGTTCCAGTCACCCCCTAAAACCATACACCCCTCTTGGTCACACTGTCTTAAGGTTTCCTTTAGTTGATCAAATACAGCAATACGCTCTGTACCCTCATTAGGAGCATAAATATTCAAAAAAACAAACAAAAACCCCATAACATCCACTTTGACCAATAAAACCCGACCCTTGACAATCTCTGTTGTAGATACCACAGTCACCCCTAAGCCTGAGGAAAACAAGATTGCCACCCCAGCACTGAAATTAGTACCATGACTGAGTACATGCTGCCCCTCCCACCACATACCCCAGTCAACCTCATTTTCCTCATCACTATGTGTCTCCTGTAGGAAAACTACATTAAGCCTTTTCTGTTTTATTACTTCTAATTCCCCATTCATATTGAGAGAACCTACCCTTAGTACCTCCATGAAGAAAAGTGAAAAGAAAAGCAGAAGAGCCCACAGAGAAACCAACGAGAAAAAAGACACCCTATGAAGCATGATCATCATCATTATTTTTTTTCTTCTCTTAACCTGAACACGTTTCCCACCACCTTTTGCTGCTGCAACAGCAGTAATAAATTTCCTCGAGCGAAACCGCTTCTTCTCACTCAGCTGGTCTAACCTCACCGTCTTCTGTAACATCACAGCTGACCTCACAAACTCAACATCAAAATAATCTGCCAATTTGACAGATTTCCCAAAAGTCTGATCCAGAAACTCATTTACCTCCTCTAGATAATAAACTGAGTCCTCACCAGCAGCTGTCATATCTAAAGAGATATCCATATCCTTCTCTTGATCCTCCTCAGCTGAGACCACAGACAACTGACTCCCCTCTACCACATCCCTTTCAACACTCCCCACTTGCACCTCATCACTCGTACCAGGCATCTCCTCCACTACCTGGGAGACGAGCCCCACCTGAACATCACTACTCATAGTGGGCATCTTCTCCACGAACTGGGAGCCTAGCTCCACATGAACCCCAGCACTCGTAGTGGGCATCTCATCCACTACCTGGGAGCCTAGCTCCACATTAAAACCCTCCTGTACCTCATTACTCGTAGTAGGCATCTCCTCCACTACTGTAGGTTCATGCTCTACAACATCCGCAGAGTACGACCCTGCCTCACACAGGAAGCGGCGCAGGTCCTAATCCAGGCACTTGTCATCTCCCGTCTGAATTACTGCAACTCGCTGTTGGCTGGGCTCCCTGCCTGTGCCATTAAACCCCTACAACTCATCCAGAACGCCGCAG
>NC_068456.1:24462715-24495767 GCF_023373465.1 Oncorhynchus keta
CACACACACACACACGCCACACAGTTTTTCATAAGAAGGAAGAGACCTCACACAGAAAGGCCTACTTAGCCATTCCACGCACAAGCACATACACACACAGCCCACTCCTCTCCCCTCACACAACACACACACAGCCCTCCCCTCTGCCCCCACACAACACACACACACAACACACACACAATCCCTGACATAACCCCTTACACTCATCTCCTTATTTTCTCTCTCCCATGATCTCCCTTCATTCCTGTCTGCAGCTGGAGATGAGAATGTATTTTTTCCACCCTGACCCCTCTCTACCACCCTGTCTCCATCCCCTTTATCCCACAAACCTGGGGTTAACTTTGAATCTCCCACTAGGACAGTCCCAGTCCCAAACCCATCATAACCAGTACTACTTCTATGATGAAACCTGCCACATTTTCAAACATGCCTCTATGGAACCACTAAGCCTGGGGAACTAGCATTTGTTTCCTCTCAAGCCGATGGAGCTAACAGGCATTTGAAACGCACACATACAAGGCCTTGACTTGCGTTCCGCGGGGATATGCAGCTGCACAGATTCTCTCATGACCGTAGCAAGCCTTAAAAGGAGCCATCTAGCAGCTAACAAGCTCTATGATCTTAACGGATCACAGAGACCACCCAGAGACCACCCAGAGACCGGTCACAGACCCCCCCAGAGAAAAGCCAGAGACCACCCAGAGACCAGCAAGAGACCACCCAGAAACCACTCAGAGACCACCCAGAGACCACTCAGAGACCAGCCAGAGCACACCCAGAGACCAGCCAGAGACCACCCAGAGACCACTCAGAGACCACCCAGAGACCACTCAGAGACCAGCCAGAGACCAGCCAGAGACCAGCCAGAGAACAGCCAGGGACCACCCAGAGACCAGCCAGAGACCAGCCAGAGACCACCCGGAGACCAGCCAGAGACCACTCAGAGACCAGCCAGAGACCAGCCAGGGACCACCCAGAGACCAGCCAGAGACCAGCCAGGGACCACCCAGAGACCAGCCAGAGACCACTCAGAGACCACCCAGAGACCAGCCAGAGACCAGCCAGAGACCACTCAGAGACCAGCCAGAGACCAGCCAGGGACCACCCAGAGACCAGACAGAGACCAGCCAGGTACCACCCAGGGACCAGCCAGAGACCACTCAGAGACCACCCAGAGGCCAGCCAGAGACCAGCCAGGGACCACCCAGAGACCAGCCAGAGACCACTCAGAGACCAGCCAGAGACCAGCCAGGGACCACCCAGAGACCAGCCAGAGACCACCCAGAGACCAGCCAGAGACCTGCCAGGGACCACCCTGAGACCAGGCAGAGACCAGCCAGAGACCACTCTGAGACCAGCCAGAGACCAGCCAGAGACCACCAACCAAAATAACTATATCATCAGCATAGGCTGAGAGACGAATAGGAGGAATATCCTCTGAAAGGTACACCCCTTCAATGCTACTTCTAACGCCATTTAGTAGTGGCTCTATCGCGATGGCATACAACATTCTGGACAACGAACACCCCTGCCTCATTCCTCTACACACCTTAAAAGGTGCCCTAAAGACACCGTTCACTTTCAATACATGTTCAATGTCACCAGATTATCACCCTGATCATGGCACGAATCCAGAGCTGAAACCAAAAGCCTCAAAAGTGTACTGATGTTCAACTCGGTCAAATGCCTTTTCCTGATCAATTGAAATTAGACCAGCATTCAACTCAATAGTCCAAGAGATGTCAAAAAAATCCAGAATCAGGGAAATGTTATCCCCTATCTGCCTGCCGGGAACACAGTAGGACTGGACCGTATGATGTGCCCCATCACCTCCCTCAGCCTGGTGGACAAAGCCTTGGACAGGATCTTATAATCAGTGCACATTAAGGCCACTGGCCTCCAGTTCTTCACCTCCCTAGGGTCACCCTTTTTTGGCCATAGGGTGAGGACAGCCCTTCTGCAGCTTATCGGTAGTAACCCTGGGGTCAAATTATCGTTAACTACTGCTAGCTAATCCTCTCCAAACATAGCCCCAAAAAGACTTACAAAAGTCAACGGGAAGCTCATCAATACCCGGTGCCCTTCCATTGTCCATGCCTTTAAATGCAGTGTATTGCTCCTGCAAAGACAATGGTTGCTCTAATTCAACCTGAACTTCTGCAGCCGCCTGTGGGAGCCCATCAAGGAACTGTTGTGTCAATGTTTTAACCTATTTGTACTCACACCTGCAGAGCTCAGCATAGAACTCTACTGCCCTCTTTCTAATTTCACTTGGGCTAGTGAGCTCCTGTCCAACAGCTGATTTGAAGCAATTCATCATTATTTGTTGTCGATTATCTTTCTCTAAACCAAAGAAAAATTTGGATGAGACGTCCATTTCAGAGATTCCCTGTCCAATGCCCCCTGTCCTCTGATAACCAGCAGGTCTACCAATGTGGCTTTTTTCCTCTTGAGTGCCTGAATATGGCCTCGGTCTCCTGTGTCTCAACTAACGTCAGGGGTTCCACTATTTCAGACTCTAGGATGTTCATTGATCTGATGATATGTCTGGTGATATTCATCGTGTACTGATTACAGAATTGTTGAACCTGGATGTTCCCTGTATCCCGACACTGTTGAAGGGATACAAAACTGTCCTCTTCAGACCTCCACCTCTCCCAGAAAAAACTACAACATTTCCTGAAGTGCGCATCATTCAATAAAGTTATATTAAAATGCCAGTATGCGCTTTTGGGTTTTACGCCGTTAATGTACACCACCTCTGTTACTAAACAATGATAAGAAAATCCCACTGGCTTTATCACACTTGATTTACAGACCTGAGAATGATGCTCAAAACAATCAAATCTATCTAACCTGGCCAGAGAGATTGCGTTCCCTCTCACATTGGGTCACGTGTACTGTCTTGTGCCTCCATTTTGACTCCGCCAAATATCACATTGTTCATCTGTTACAATAAGGCGTTTTAAAAAGATTATTGAGGCTATATGAGGTTCTTTTGGGATTTCTATCTAAATTACTGACTGTACAGTTAACATCCCCAGCAAGAAAGAAATCATCCTCAGTATTACATTTCTCAATGGTATTTGATAATGTCTCTAAAAAACATACCCTCTCAACTGCCACTAATGGGGCATATACATTTATTAAACACATAGTGAGGTTTTCATACCTCACTCTAACTTTTAATAACCTCCCCTCAACGACCTCTTCAACCTCGTATGACAAAGGCAAAAACCCTTTTGAGAACAGGATGGCCACACCCCCACTACACACAACTACTGCCCCCACCCTCCCACTCCTGTTGCCACATAACTTCATTTCCCGTCACGTACCTTTCCCTTTATTAACTCATACACTACGGCTCTTTTCCCCCCGTCTCGCACCCCATTTACATTTAAGAAGAAATCTTAAAACTGCTTATGGCTGGGGAAAAAATACGGAGGGAGAGACACAAAACACATCTCTTTATAGAGTTAAGACTGCGACTGAAGTCTTTCATTTCCTTTAGAATGTACCTCACTTGTCACTCTCGTGACCACTTTCTTTAGTCTAGCAATATCTGGGCTTGTCAAACCTCCCCCTGTTATTTTTGACAGAAAATGTTGTTGATTCAATAAACAATTAAAATTCAGGGAAAAAAATCCATTATAATCCTGCATATATTTCTTCCCTTTTGTCAAATTCATAAATTGACGTACCTTTTCAATCCCATACCTCCCATCCAAACCATTTCATCCCTAGAAGAAAACTCCACCCTCTCTACAACCTGTTTATCCTCAACTGATTTATCAATCTCTACCTTCCTGTTAGAATTAGAACCTTCATCACCCCTTAAACTCTTCCTCTTCCTCCTCGGTACTTTGAAAACAGCTGCTTCATTTTCCATTGCTTCACTCTCCTCTTGAACTCCCATTTCATTCTCCAACACCCCCTCAGCGACCTCAATCACAATCTCACCTACTGTTTCCCCCCGTCTTTTCCCTGCTCTACCACAACTGCCCCCGTAGCCAGATTGCTCTCCTTTCCTATTTTCCCCACCACATCTGCCCACCTTCTCCCTTCTCCTGAACCCTTAGCCTTTTCATCCCTTCTCCTGAACTCTTAGCCTTTTCATCCCTTCTCCTGAAACCTTAGCCTGTTCATCCCTTCTCCTGAACCCTTAGCCTTTTCATCCCTTCTCCTGAACCCTTAGCCTTTTCATCCCTTCTCCTGAACCCTTAGCCTTTTCATCCCTTCTCCTGAACCCTTAGCCTTTTCATCCCTTCTCCTGAACCCTTAGCCTTTTCATCCCTTCTCCTGAACCGTTAGCCTTTTCATCCCTTCTCCTGAACCCTTAGCCTTTTCATCCCTTCTCCTGAACCCTTAGCCTTTTCATCCCTTCTCCTGAACTCTTAGCCTGTTCATCCCTTCTCCTGAACCCTTAGCCTTTTCATCCCTTCTCCTGAACCCTTAGCCTTTTCATCCCTTCTCCTGAACTCTTAGCCTGTTCATCCCTTCTCCTGAACCCTTAGCCTTTTCATCCCTTCTCCTGAACCCTTAGCCTTTTCATCCCTTCTCCTGAACTCTTAGCCTTTTCATCCCTTCTCCTGAACCCTTAGCCTTTTCATCCCTTCTCCTGAACTCTTAGCCTTTTCATCCCTTCTCCTGAACTCTTAGCCTTTTCATCCCTTCTCCTGAACCCTTAGCCTTTTCATCCCTTCTCCTGAACTCTTAGCCTTTTCATCCCTTCTCCTGAACCCTTAGCCTTTTCATCCCTTCTCCTGAACTCTTAGCCTTTTCATCCCTTCTCCTGAAACCTTAGCCTGTTCATCCCTTCTCCTGAACCCTTAGCCTTTTCATCCCTTCTCCTGAACCCTTAGCCTTTTCATCCCTTCTCCTGAACCCTTAGCCTTTTCATCCCTTCTCCTGAACTCTTAGCCTGTTCATCCCTTCTCCTGAACCCTTAGCCTTTTCATCCCTTCTCCTGAACCCTTAGCCTTTTCATCCCTTCTCCTGAACTCTTAGCCTGTTCATCCCTTCTCCTGAACCCTTAGCCTTTTCATCCCTTCTCCTGAACCCTTAGCCTTTTCATCCCTTCTCCTGAACTCTTAGCCTTTTCATCCCTTCTCCTGAACCCTTAGCCTTTTCATCCCTTCTCCTGAACTCTTAGCCTTTTCATCCCTTCTCCTGAACTCTTAGCCTTTTCATCCCTTCTCCTGAACTCTTAGCCTTTTCATCCCTTCTCCTGAACCCTTAGCCTTTTCATCCCTTCTCCTGAACTCTTAGCCTTTTCATCCCTTCTCCTGAACCCTTAGCCTTTTCATCCCTTCTCCTGAACTCTTAGCCTTTTCATCCCTTCTCCTGAACTCTTAGCCTTTTCATCCCTTCTCCTGAACTCTTAGCCTTTTCATCCCTTCTCCTGAACTCTTAGCCTTTTCATCCCTTCTCCTGAACCCTTAGCCTTTTCATCCCTTCTCCTGAACTCTTAGCCTTTTCATCCCTTCTCCTGAACTCTTAGCCTTTTCATCCCTTCTCCTGAACTCTTAGCCTTTTCATCCCTTCTCCTGAACCCTTAGCCTTTTCATCCCTTCTCCTGAACTCTTAGCCTTTTCATCCCTTCTCCTGAACCTTAGCCTTTTCATCCCTTCTCCTGAACTCTTAGCCTTTTCATCCCTTCTCCTGAACTCTTAGCCTTTTCATCCCTTCTCCTGAACTCTTAGCCTTTTCATCCCTTCTCCTGAACTCTTAGCCTTTTCATCCCTTCTCCTGAACTCTTAGCCTTTTCATCCCTTCTCCTGAACTCTTAGCCTTTTCATCCCTTCTCCTGAACTCTTAGCCTTTTCATCCCTTCTCCTGAACCCTTAGCCTTTTCATCCCTTCTCCTGAACTCTTAGCCTTTTCATCCCTTCTCCTGAACTCTTAGCCTTTTCATCCCTTCTCCTGAACTCTTAGCCTTTTCATCCCTTCTCCTGAACTCTTAGCCTTTTCATCCCTTCTCCTGAACCCTTAGCCTTTTCATCCCTTCTCCTGAACTCTTAGCCTTTTCATCCCTTCTCCTGAACTCTTAGCCTTTTCATCCCTTCTCCTGAACTCTTAGCCTTTTCATCCCTTCTCCTGAACCCTTAGCCTTTTCATCCCTTCTCCTGAACTCTTAGCCTTTTCATCCCTTCTCCTGAACTCTTAGCCTTTTCATCCCTTCTCCTGAACCCTTAGCCTTTTCATCCCTTCTCCTGAACTCTTAGCCTTTTCATCCCTTCTCCTGAACCCTTAGCCTTTTCATCCCTTCTCCTGAACTCTTAGCCTTTTCATCCCTTCTCCTGAACCCTTAGCCTTTTCATCCCTTCTCCTGAACTCTTAGCCTTTTCATCCCTTCTCCTGAACTCTTAGCCTTTTCATCCCTTCTCCTGAACCGTTAGCCTTTTCATCCCTTCTCCTGAACCCTTAGCCTTTTCATCCCTTCTCCTGAACTCTTAGCCTTTTCATCCCTTCTCCTGAACTCTTAGCCTTTTCATCCCTTCTCCTGAACTCTTAGCCTTTTCATCCCTTCTCCTGAACCCTTAGCCTTTTCATCCCTTCTCCTGAACTCTTAGCCTTTTCATCCCTTCTCCTGAACTCTTAGCCTTTTCATCCCTTCTCCTGAACTCTTAGCCTTTTCATCCCTTCTCCTGAACCCTTAGCCTTTTCATCCCTTCTCCTGAACCCTTAGCCTTTTCATCCCTTCTCCTGAACCCTTAGCCTTTTCATCCCTTCTCCTGAACCCTTAGCCTTTTCATCCCTTCTCCTGAACTCTTAGCCTTTTCATCCCTTCTCCTGAACTCTTAGCCTTTTCATCCCTTCTCCTGAACTCTTAGCCTTTTCATCCCTTCTCCTGAACCGTTAGCCTTTTCATCCCTTCTCCTGAACCTTAGCCTTTTCATCCCTTCTCCTGAACTCTTAGCCTTTTCATCCCTTCTCCTGAACTCTTAGCCTTTTCATCCCTTCTCCTGAACCCTTAGCCTTTTCATCCCTTCTCCTGAACTCTTAGCCTTTTCATCCCTTCTCCTGAACCCTTAGCCTTTTCATCCCTTCTCCTGAACCCTTAGCCTTTTCATCCCTTCTCCTGAACCCTTAGCCTTTTCATCCCTTCTCCTGAACCCTTAGCCTTTTCATCCCTTCTCCTGAACCCTTAGCCTTTTCATCCCTTCTCCTGAACCCTTAGCCTTTTCATCCCTTCTCCTGAACTCTTAGCCTTTTCATCCCTTCTCCTGAACTCTTAGCCTTTTCATCCCTTCTCCTGAACTCTTAGCCTTTTCATCCCTTCTCCTGAACCCTTAGCCTTTTCATCCCTTCTCCTGAACTCTTAGCCTTTTCATCCCTTCTCCTGAACTCTTAGCCTTTTCATCCCTTCTCCTGAACCCTTAGCCTTTTCATCCCTTCTCCTGAACCCTTAGCCTTTTCATCCCTTCTCCTGAACCCTTAGCCTTTTCATCCCTTCTCCTGAACCCTTAGCCTTTTCATCCCTTCTCCTGAACCCTTAGCCTTTTCATCCCTTCTCCTGAACTCTTAGCCTTTTCATCCCTTCTCCTGAACTCTTAGCCTTTTCATCCCTTCTCCTGAACTCTTAGCCTTTTCATCCCTTCTCCTGAACCCTTAGCCTTTTCATCCCTTCTCCTGAACCCTTAGCCTTTTCATCCCTTCTCCTGAACTCTTAGCCTTTTCATCCCTTCTCCTGAACCCTTAGCCTTTTCATCCCTTCTCCTGAACTCTTAGCCTTTTCATCCCTTCTCCTGAACCCTTAGCCTTTTCATCCCTTCTCCTGAACCCTTAGCCTTTTCATCCCTTCTCCTGAACCCTTAGCCTTTTCATCCCTTCTCCTGAACCCTTAGCCTTTTCATCCCTTCTCCTGAACCCTTAGCCTTTTCATCCCTTCTCCTGAACCCTTAGCCTTTTCATCCCTTCTCCTGAACTCTTAGCCTTTTCATCCCTTCTCCTGAACTCTTAGCCTTTTCATCCCTTCTCCTGAACCGTTAGCCTTTTCATCCCTTCTCCTGAACCCTTAGCCTTTTCATCCCTTCTCCTGAACCCTTAGCCTTTTCATCCCTTCTCCTGAACCCTTAGCCTTTTCATCCCTTCTCCTGAACTCTTAGCCTTTTCATCCCTTCTCCTGAACCCTTAGCCTTTTCATCCCTTCTCCTGAACCCTTAGCCTTTTCATCCCTTCTCCTGAACCCTTAGCCTTTTCATCCCTTCTCCTGAACCCTTAGCCTTTTCATCCCTTCTCCTGAACCCTTAGCCTTTTCATCCCTTCTCCTGAACCCTTAGCCTTTTCATCCCTTCTCCTGAACCCTTAGCCTTTTCATCCCTTCTCCTGAACTCTTAGCCTTTTCATCCCTTCTCCTGAACTCTTAGCCTTTTCATCCCTTCTCCTGAACCCTTAGCCTTTTCATCCCTTCTCCTGAACCCTTAGCCTTTTCATCCCTTCTCCTGAACTTGTTTACTCCATGTGTAACTCTGTGTTGTTGTCTGTTCACACTGCTTTATCTTGGCCAGGTCGCAGTTGTAAATGAGAACTTGTTCTCAACTAGCCTACCTGGTTAAATAAAGGTGTTCTCAACTAGCCTACCTGGTTAAATAAAGGTGTTCTCAACTAGCCTACCTGGTTAAATAAAGGTGTTCTCAACTAGCCTACCTGGTTAAATAAAGGTGTTCTCAACTAGCCTACCTGGTTAAATAAAGGTGTTCTCAACTAGCCTACCTGGTTAAATAAAGGTGTTCTCAACTAGCCTACCTGGTTAAATAAAGGTGTTCTCAACTAGCCTACCTGGTTAAATAAAGGTGTTCTCAACTAGCCTACCTGGTTAAATAAAGGTGTTCTCAACTAGCCTACCTGGTTAAATAAAGGTGTTCTCAACTAGCCTACCTGGTTAAATAAAGGTGTTCTCAACTAGCCTACCTGGTTAAATAAAGGTGTTCTCAACTAGCCTACCTGGTTAAATAAAGGTGTTCTCAACTAGCCTACCTGGTTAAATAAAGGTGTTCTCAACTAGCCTACCTGGTTAAATAAAGGTGTTCTCAACTAGCCTACCTGGTTAAATAAAGGTGTTCTCAACTAGCCTACCTGGTTAAATAAAGGTGTTCTCAACTAGCCTACCTGGTTAAATAAAGGTGAAATAAAATAAAAAATGTATACACACCGAAACCCTATAGAGTGAAAATAATACCAGTCGCTCCCACAATCGCTCCTGCTTCCCGACTCACACCCAGCATGCACTCTGACGAGAGAGAGCAAGAAAGCAAAAGAGAGAATGCGAGAGACAGAGTGAGAGAGAGATAAAGACAGAGAGAGAGATTTGAGAAATAGGGAGAGAGAATGAGGAGGAATGATGCTAAAGGGATGGAGAGGCTGAGTCACAACCTTCAAGGTGTGTGTGTACTTGAGTGTGTGTATGTGTGTGTGTGTGTGTGTGTGTATGTGTGCGTGAATGCTCTCATGCATGTGTGTGTGTATGTTAACAGAGATGGGCAGCAGGGATGACACGTCCCCTGGTCTCTGGTCTCCTCTCTCTCTGACAGACAGAGACAGACAGCTCAATCCCAGGGGAGCAGGATCTGGCAACGATCAAATGGAATGTGACAGACGGACCACACAGTTATCGATTACACTCCAGCTAGCATCACAACACTCTGTGTGTGTGTGTGTCTCTCTCTCTCTCTCTCTCTCTCTATCTCTCTCTTTCTCCCTCTCTCTTTCTCTATCTTGCTCTATCTCTCTCTCGCTCTCTCTCTCGTGCGCTCTCTCTCTCTCTCGCGCGCTCTTTCTCTCGCTCTCACTCTCACTTTCTCTCTCTCGTGCTCTCTCTTGCTCTCACTCTCTCTCTGTTCTTCTCTCAGATAGTACATACATACAGCTGTCTTCTCTCATCTTTGATTTGCATCTACATATCTCCTCTTGTCACACACGCCCTCTTCACTTTTTGGTGCTACCTCCATTTATCTTATCCTCTGCCCTTCTTCCCTTTCTTCTTACTCAATCTCCAGGCCACGCTATAGGTCACCCTGTCATTTGATGCTCAGTGAGCTGAGTGTACCCCATGCTACGGGCCAGAGACAGGGGGGCAGAGAGATAGGAGGAGGGAGAGAGAGGAAGGGGGAGGGAGAGATAGGGAATGGGAGGGAGAGAGAGGGAGAGAGAAGGATGGGCAGAGAGAGAGAAGGAGGGAGAGAGAGAAAAGGAGGGGCAGAGAGAGAGAGGGAGAGAGGAGGGTGAGAGTGAGAGAGGGAGGGAGGGGGAGAGAGAGAAGAGACAAGGAGGGGGAGAGGGTGAGAGAGAGAGAGAGAGAGAGAGAGAGAGAGAGAGAGAGAGAGAGAGAGAGAGAGAAGGAGGGAGAAAGAGAGAGAGGGAAGGCGGGGGAGAGAGAGAGAGAGAAGAGGAGAGAGGGAGAGAGAGGAGGGGGAGAGAGAGAGAAGGAGGGGGAAAGAGAGAGAGGGAGGGAGAGAGAGAGAGAGAAGGAGGGGCAGAGAGAGGGAGAGATAAAATGAGGGGCAGAAAGAGAGAGATGGAATGAAAGGAAAAGTATTATAAAAAATATATATTCCTGAAATGTAAATCAATCCTGGAGGGCAAACGAGAGGGAATTCAAATTACCGCAAGGAGTGAGCAAGAACGGGTCAATCAGATATACTGTTTATCACAGCCGGATAGGATTACTGATAAATCACTGCACACGCACCCACACACACACAGACTCAGACTCATACACACATACACACCAGAATGTACACATACACACACAGACTCATACACACATACACACAGACCCACGCACACACACACAGGCTCATACACACATACGCACAGACCCACGCACACACACACACACTCACGAGGGAGAGAGAAGTAGAGAGTGATAGAGGGAGAGAGAGGTGGAGAGTGACAGAGGGAGAGAGAAGTAGAGAGTGATAGAGGGAGAGAGAAGTAGAGAGTGATAGAGGGAGAGAAGGGTGGAGAGTGACAGAGGGAGAGAGGGGTGGAGAGTGACAGAGGGAGAGAGGGGTGGAGAGTGACAGAGGGAGAGAGAAGTAGAGAGTGATAGAGGGAGAGAGAAGTAGAGAGTGATAGAGGGAGAGAGGGGTGGAGAGTGACAGAGGGAGAGAGAAGTAGAGAGTGATAGAGGGAGAGAAGTAGAGAGTGATAGAGGGAGAGAAGTAGAGAGTGACAGAGGGAGAGAGAAGTAGAGAGTGATAGAGGGAGAGAGAAGTAGAGAGTGATAGAGGGAGAGAGAAGTAGAGAGTGATAGAGGGAGAGAGGGGTGGAGAGTGACAGAGGGAGAGAGAAGTAGAGAGTGACAGAGGGAGAGAAAAAACAGATGAAAAAGAAAGGAGGGAAGGTCTCTCGTCATTTAATTGGGTTGAATTATATGCTGATTTAGCTATATTATTGGTAGGCATGTCAGTGAAGGATAATTGAATTGAAAGAAAGAAAGAACAGGGGAGAGATGGTGAGAAAGTGTATGTGTGTGTGTGTGTCTGGCTCTGAGAGAGACAGGCTGCATGGAAACTGCCCTCCATGTCGTCCTTTGTGTGTTCGTGTGCGGGACTGCGGTTGCATGTGTGTGTGTGTGTATGCGCGTGTGTGATCATGTCCTATGCAATAGCAGGCAAGCCTACAGGAATGTTTATACCAGGGGTTCTCAAAGTGGGGTCCCCAGATCTCAAAATATAAAAACAACTATTTCAATAAAAATACTTTTGGTTTAGATGAATACACTGTCATTTAAGATTTAAAACTGTAACATTTTTCTCTGCCTCATGGAAAATGATAATAATAATACTTTTGGTTTAGATGAATACACTGTCATTTAAGATTTATTACTGTAACATTTTTCTCTGCCTCATGGAAAATGATAATAATAATACTTTTGGTTTAGATGAATACACTGTCATTTAAGATTTTAGATCAAGCTTTGTCACTGACATACAGCAACATCAGAAACCAAGACACAAAATAAAATGAATCTTTATATACTGTAGGTTTACAATAACTAGGAATATGCAAACTGATTTAAGTTATTATGGTCAAGTCACCAGTTTCCCCTGACTCATCTTAGAGAGACTGGCATCACTTAAAGATGTGCTACATGATTAGGATTAACCAGTTTCCCCTGACTCATTTTAGAGAGACTGGCATCACTTAAAGATGTGCTACATGATTAAGATTAACCCGTTTCCCCTGACTCATTTTAGAGAGGCTGGCATCACTTAAAGATGTGCTACATGATTAGGATTAACCAGTTTCCCCTGACTCATTTTAGAGAGGCTGGCATCACTTAAAGATGAGCTACATGATTAGGATTAACCAGTTTCCCCTGACTCATTTTAGAGAGGCTGGCATCACTTAAAGATGTGCTACATGATTAGGATTAACCAGTTTCCCCTGACTCATTTAGAGAGACTGGCATCACTTAAAGATGTGCTACATGATTAGGATTAACCAGTTTCCCCTGACTCATCTTAGAGAGACTGGCATCACTTAAAGATGTGCTACATGATTAGGATTAACCAGTTTCCCCTGACTCATTTAGAGAGACTGGCATCACTTAAAGATGTGCTACATGATTAGGATTAACCAGTTTCCCCTGACTCATCTTAGAGAGACTGGCATCACTTAAAGATGTGCTACATGATTAGGATTAACCAGTTTCCCCTGACTCATTTAGAGAGACTGGCATCACTTAAAGATGTGCTACATGATTAGGATTAACCATTTTCCCCTGACTCATCTTAGAGAGGCTGGCATTACTTAAATATGTGCTACATGATTAGGATTAACAATTTCCCCTGACTCATCTTAGAGAGGCTGGTATTACTTAAAGATGTGCTACATGATTAGGATGAACCATTTTCCCCTGACTCATTTTAGAGAGGCTGGCATTACTTAAAGATGTGCTACATGATTAGGATTAACCAGTTTCCCCTGACTCATTTTAGAGAGGCTGGCATTACTTAAAGATGTGCTACATGATTAGGATTAACCAGTTTCCCCTGACTCATTTTAGAGAGGCTGGCATCACTTAAAGATGAGCTACATGATTAGGATTAACCAGTTTCCCCTGACTCATTTTAGAGAGGCTGGCATCACTTAAAGATGTGCTACATGATTAGGATTAACCAGTTTCCCCTGACTCATTTTAGAGAGACTGGCATCACTTAAAGATGTGCTACATGATTAGGATTAACCAGTTTCCCCTGACTCATTTTAGAGAGGCTGGCATCACTTAAAGATGTGCTACATGATTAGGATTAACCAGTTTCCCCTGACTCATCTTAGAGAGACTGGCATCACTTAAAGATGTGCTACATGATTAGGATTAACCAGTTTCCCCTGACTCATTTTAGAGAGACTGGCATCACTTAAAGATGTGCTACATGATTAGGATTAACCAGTTTCCCCTGACTCATCTTAGAGAGACTGGCATCACTTAAAGATGTGCTACATGATTAGGATTAACCAGTTTCCCCTGACTCATTTTAGAGAGACTGGCATCACTTAAAGATGTGCTACATGATTAGGATTAACCAGTTTCCCCTGACTCATTTAGAGAGACTGGCATCACTTAAAGATGTGCTACATGATTAGGATGAACCATTTTCCCCTGACTCATCTTAGAGAGGCTGGTATTACTTAAAGATGTGCTACATGATTAGGATGAACCATTTTCCCCTGACTCATTTTAGAGAGGCTGGCATTACTTAAAGATGTGCTACATGATTAGGATTAACCAGTTTCCCCTGACTCATTTTAGAGAGGCTGGCATTACTTAAAGATGTGCTACATGATTAGGATTAACCAGTTTCCCCTGACTCATTTTAGAGAGGCTGGTATTACTTAAAGATGTGCTACATGATTAGGATTAACCACTTTCCCCTGACTCATTTAGAGAGACTGGCATCACTTAAAGATGTGCTACATGATTAGGATTAACCATTTTCCCCTGACTCATTTTAGAGAGGCTGGTATTACTTAAAGATGTGCTACATGATTAGGATGAACCATTTTCCCCTGACTCATTTTAGAGAGGCTGGCATTACTTAAAGATGTGCTACATGATTAGGATTAACCAGTTTCCCCTGACTCATTTTAGAGAGGCTGGCATTACTTAAAGATGTGCTACATGATTAGGATTAACCAGTTTCCCCTGACTCATTTTAGAGAGGCTGGCATTACTTAAAGATGTGCTACATGATTAGGATTAACCAGTTTCCCCTGACTCATTTTAGAGAGGCTGGTATTACTTAAAGATGTGCTACATGATTAGGATTAACCAGTTTCCCCTGACTCATTTTAGAGAGGCTGGTATTACTTAAAGATGTGCTACATGATTAGGATTAACCAGTTTCCCCTGACTCATCTTAGAGAGGCTGGTATTACTTAAAGATGTGCTACATGATTAGGATTAACCAGTTTCCCCTGACTCATCTTAGAGAGGCTGGCATTACTTAAAGATGTGCTACATGATTAGGATTAACCAGTTTCCCCTGACCCTTGACTCATTTTAAAGATGTGCTACATGATTAGATTAACCAGTTTCCCCTGACTCATTAGAGAGGCTGGCATTACTTAAAGATGTGCTACATGATTTTAGGCTGGATTAAAACCATGATTTTAACCCCTGACTCATTTAGAGAGGCTGGTATTACTTAAAGATGTGCTACATGATTAGGATTAACCAGTTTCCCTGACTCATTTTAGAGAGACTGGTATTACTTAAAGATGTGCTACATGATTAGGATTAACCAGTTTCCCTGACTCATCTTAGAGAGGCTGGTATTACTTAAAGATGTGCTACATGATTAGGATTAACCAGTTTCCCCTGACTCATTTTAGAGAGGCTGGCATTACTTAAAGATGTGCTACATGATTAGGATTAACCAGTTTCCCCTGACTCATTTTAGAGAGGCTGGCATTACTTAAAGATGTGCTACATGATTAGGATTAACCAGTTTCCCCTGACTCATTTAGAGAGGCTGGCATTACTTAAAGATGTGCTACATGATTAGGATTAACCAGTTTCCCCTGACTCATTTAGAGAGACTGGCATCACTTAAAGATGTGCTACATGATTAGGATTAACCAGTTTCCCCTGACTCATTTGACTCATAAAGATTTAGAGATTAACCAGGACTCATCTTGGCATTACTTAAAGATGTGCTACATGATTAGGATTAACCAGTTTCCCCTGACTCATTTTAGAGAGGCTGGCATTACTTAAAGATGTGCTACATGATTAGGATTAACCAGTTTCCCTGACTCATTTTAGAGAGGCTGGCATTACTTAAAGATGTGCTACATGATTAGGATTAACCAGTTTCCCCTGACTCATTTTAGAGAGGCTGGCATTACTTAAAGATGTGCTACATGATTAGGATTAACCAGTTTCCCTGACTCATTTTAGAGAGGCTGGCATTACTTAAAGATGTGCTACATGATTAGGATTAACCAGTTTCCCCTGACTCATTTTAGAGAGGCTGGTATTACTTAAAGATGTGCTACATGATTAGGATTAACCAGTTTCCCCTGACTCATTTTAGAGAGGCTGGTATTACTTAAAGATGTGCTACATGATTAGGATTAACCAGTTTCCCCTGACTCATTTAGAGAGACTGACATCAGTTAAAGATGTGCTAAATGATTAGGATTAACCAGTTTCCCCTGACTCATCTTAGAGAGGCTGGTATCACTTAAAGATGTGCTACATGATTAGGATTAACCAGTTTCCCCTGACTCATTTAGAGAGACTGGCATCACTTAAAGATGTGCTACATGATTAGGATTAACCAGTTTCCCCTGACTCATTTTAGAGAGACTGGCATCACTTAAAAAATGTGATTAACCATGACTCATTAAGGCTGGATTAAAATGTGCCATGATTAGGATTAACCCCCTGACTCATTTTAGAGAGACTGGCATCACTTAAAGATGTGCTACATGATTAGGATTAACCAGTTTCCCCTGACTCATTTAGAGAGACTGGCATCACTTAAAGTTGTGCTACATGATTAGGATTAACCAGTTTCCCCTGACTCATCTTAGAGAGGCTGGCATCACTTAAAGATGTGCTACATGATTAGGATTAACCAGTTTCCCCTGACTCATTTTAGAGAGACTGGTATTACTTAAAGATGTGCTACATGATTAGGATTAACCAGTTTCCCCTGACTCATTTTAGAGAGGCTGGTATTACTTAAAGATGTGCTACATGATTAGGATTAACCAGTTTCCCCTGACTCATCTTAGAGAGGCTGGCATTACTTAAAGATGTGCTACATGATTAGGATTAACCAGTTTCCCCTGACTCATTTTAGAGAGGCTGGCATCACTTAAAGATGTGCTACATGATTAGGATTAACCAGTTTCCCCTGACTCATTTTAGAGAGGCTGGTATTACTTAAAGATGTGCTACGGAACCTTGGCAACTACTATGTCTTTTTAAATCCTCCCGCTTTGGGCTGGATGTGTCAATGTGTAGTTCATAATGTATAATCTATCAGCAGATTTACTGTCTTACCTGCAACTATTTTTCTAGAAGTTGTGCTGATCCATTTCCCCAACAAAAATGTCATACTTGGGCCAGCCCCCTAGCAGTTTGAGTTCGAGCCAATGAGTTTCAGCCCCTCACCCTATGAGTGACAGCTAGCAAGATGCAAATGATGCACCCACAGCAGAGCAGAGAGTGGGAGCAGTGATGTGGTGCACATACAATATCTGCACATATGTGACGTAGTATGCCATTTCCGGGGGCCACATTTATCTTTCAGAACTACTGCCTAGAAAGGATACAAAAGTACCGGAGAATCTCTTTAACGATCTCATTCACAGCTCCTCCTGTTAAGGTTAGAACATTAAAGTGAAACTCTTCTCTCACTGTCAGCAATTTCACTGACTGCCTGAGGGATGAATACTCATAACAATTATCCAGTGAGGGATGGAAGGATGGAAGGATGGAGGAGTGAGAGTTGGAGAAGTGTAGAAACAGCCGACTAATCGTCCTCTGACTGTGAAGGGTCTTTATCTATAGGATAATACCCGATGTTGACCGATCCTCTCCTCTCCCTCCATCTATTCACCTAAGAGGTCAGAGGTCAACAGAACTACATAACAGCTGCACCTCTCCAGAAACGTTCCCTCTCAGCATCGTAAACAAATGAAGAAGAACACGGCAGAAAGAGCTGAAGTGCAGTAGTCCTCCCATGTAATGCCTCCTCCCTGTGTTCATGTGTTCTGCCTTTGAGAGTGGGGACTCCAAAGGAAACGTCCAGGGAGAAAAAAGGGGAGAAAGTCAATTGAACATGTCAGCGGGGAGATTAGAGGGTAATCACAACGAGGAAAGAGGAGCGCTGACTGAACGAAAAAGAGGAAGTACGCTAGAGAGAGAGAGAGAGAGAGCTGCCAGGGTTTTGTTCGGATTGAGTAGGAGTGGTCTGGGTGTTTCTAGGTAAGTTAGCCCCAGAATAAACAGCAGTGCTGGTCCCTGTGCCAGGCTTGGCTAATGTCTTCTTATTTTCATACTGTTATTTAGTGTCATTGGGACAGCAGCAGGCCTCTAGAGAGGTGGGATATGGTAATGGAGAAGGGTCTGATTCAGTCCACGAAGTGTGTGTATGTCTGTTAGCGATGCGCGGGTTGACTCATAACCTACAGTCCTCTCAGTTGTATCCGTAGGGGGGGTGGGTTTAGGGTGATTAAATATTTGTGTGGCTGGAGGGCGGATTGAACAAGGAGAAAACAGTACCTTCAAAGTCCATAAATGTGTCATTCTTGTGCAATTTATATCTATAGGGAACACTGATGTTTTTCTGTCATTGTTTAAGGCTATCTGGCATTAGTGCATAAGACTAGGTTTTAAGGCCTAGGCTACACGCCAATAGGGAATGTGCAGCAAAAGGTCATGTCAATCCACAGAGGCAAAAAGGAAAATGTCAGAGTTTAATTCAATAACAGAAAAGCTGCGAAATGGAGAGTTGAAAAGAAAGACAAGGGAGGTTCAGAACAGTAATGTTTTTGTGAAGTGGTGAAAGGGTGTACTGCATGTTATGTGTGATGATTGTGAGGCGCTAAACCAATTCTGCAGTAACAAGACGGGGAGTTCAAATAGGCCTTTGACACGTCAAGGGAACTGTGGCCTACTGTTCAGAAAATGAGTCAGTCTTTCTTTTATTAAGGTATCTGTGACCAACAGATGCATATCTGTATTCCCAGTCATGTGAAATCCATAAATCTCTGAACATGTTTCATGTGGCATTTATATATTTTTGCTCAGTGTAAATCAGGCCCCCCAAAATGCTGTGGTCTCTGATTGTAGTCTACACCTCATTTTCTATATTAGGATTCTCAGGGCCTCAGATCACTTTATCACATAGTCAGGCAGTTGCAGATGGGTTATTAGCAATTGCGGGCGGGTGACGAAAACAGCTGACTAACAGGTCTTTGGTACAGCAAATCCTTATTTTCCCTCCCTCCCTCCCCTCCCTCCCCCTCCCTCCCTCCCCCTCCCCCTCCCTCCCTCTCTCTCTCTCTCTCTCTCTCTCTCTCTCTCTCTCTCTCTCTCTCTCTCTCTCTCTCTCTCTCTCTCTCTCTCTCTCTCTCTCTCTCTCTCTCTCTCTCTCTCTCTCTCTCTCTCTCTCTCTCTCTCTCTCTCTCTCTCTCTCTCTCTCTCTCTCTCTCTCTCTCTCTCTCTCTCTCTGTGCTTGTCCCCTCCTCCCCCCTCCAGAGTGACTGTCTGTTGTTATCAGTGGAGAAGCAGATAGTTGATAAGAGGCTGTACCCTCCTCTCCTGGTAAGCAGCTGTGGTGTTGTCCTGTGGCCATCCTATACTGGACCTATTGTCACTTCGTTATCTACCTCTGCTTAACAACACCATCCCAACCCAATGGGGAGAAGGAGAGAGGGAGAGAGGAAGATAGAGAGAGAGGAATGTAAGGGAGGAGAGTTAGAGAGAGGAAGACAGGAAGGAGTTGGAGCTCAAGGTTTTCACTGCAGTTAAACTCCCTCCCAGTTATACACCCCAGAGGATGCATTATCTCCGTAGCTCAACAACACAAGACCAGCCAATCACAAGTCAAGTAAAGCACTGCGAATAAGCAATCATCTTCAAACTTAGCTTCAAGCTCAACACAACACATTTCACCCAAAATGACCTCAATCAGAACAACCCATCCAAAACCAGCAATTCACCGTGTACAAACATCAAACAAGTCTGCTTTCACTCCCCTGGTCACAGTTCATCAAAAGTGTTAGTATCCTAAAATAGCATTTCAAAACCATTAACCCCTTAACATCCATTCTAAGTAGAGGTTAAAGCTAAGGCATGTTCTTCTCTGTTACTAACACACTGCATGGATACTGGACAAACAGCCTCTGTACAGACTGAGAGCCATAAAGACAGCCTCCTCCATCCTTCCTTTCATCCGTCCATCCGTCCACATGTTCGTGTCCCTGTATCTCAGCCGCAGGTACACAGCACACAGTCATAAAGCTCACTGGGGGAGGTGAGATGGCCCAGAAGGGCACTTTGTACAGCGCACTGCTCACCTGTAAAGGCCATCTCTCTCACCTGCTTGCTTTTTAGCAGGTGCTGAGCAAACAATGGCTTCCCCCCCAGGGCAGCCCACACTATAAAACATCACTAATACCAACCAGACCAGAGCAGAGCACCAGACACTGTTTACAACCATAACACATCCCTGCATTTCTTAATAGTGCTGCAGTGCTTGTGACAGAGCAGCAGAAGTCACAAGGTTCTGTTAAGTAGGGCAGCTATTGTGGTGTTTAATTTAAAAAACGTAGGACTTTCCAGAACGCTGTTTCTGTGGCGGCTGGGTACAAAACGCTTGAACGGGCGGCTGGTTAATGGGGTTAATCTGTGGTCCATTACCAGAGAAAGAAAACTCAAATTGGGTATATGTTTGATGTCTGCTTCTGTGGCCTCTATCATTTGACAGTTCAGGCCCTGACAGACAGACAGACAGACAGACAGACAGACAGACAGACAGACAGACAGACAGACAGACAGACAGACAGACAGACAGACTCATTACACTGATAGGACTTGGTGTGCAGTGACTGTAGCAAAGCAGAAAGATTGGAGGGGGGAGGGGCTCCCCTGGAGAAACCTGCACAACAAGATAACATGTTACGCCAGAAGGAGCAGAAAGGAGTGAGAAAGAGGGAGCAGAGAGAGGAGAGAGAAAGAGAGAGCAGATAGAGGAGAGAGAAAGAGAGAGCAGAGAGAGGAGAGAGAAAGAGAGAGCAGAGAGTGGAGAGAGAAAGAGGGAGCAGAGAGAGGAGAGAGAGCAGAGAGAGGAGAGAGAAAGATAGAGCAGGGAGAGCAGAGAGAGCAGAGAGAGGAGAGAGAAAGAGAGCGCAGAGAGAGGAGAGAGAAAGAGAGAGCAGAGAGTGGAGAGAGAAAGAGGGAGCAGAGAGAGAGAAAGAAAGAGAGAACAGAGAGGAGAGAGAGCAGAGAGAGGAGAGAGAAAGAGAGAGCAGAGAGAGCAGAGAGAGCAGAGAGAGGAGAGAGAAAGGGGAAGCAGAGAGAGGAGAGAGAAAGAGAGAGCAGAGAGAGGAGAGAGAAAGGTAGAGCAGAGAGAGCAGAGAGAGGAGAGAGAGCAGAAAGATGAGAGAGAAAGAGAGAGGAGAGAGAAAGAGAGAGCAGAGAGTGGAGAGAGAGCAGAGAGAGTAGAGAGAAAGAGAGAGCACACAAAGAGGAGAGAGGAGAGAGAAAGAGAGAACAGAGAGAGGAGAGAAAGATGGAAAGAAAGGGCGAGAGCTGCCGGGTCCACTGGGATCTCTGGCAGGATTTAGAGCTTTTCTTCAGGAGAGGAAAAGGATTCAACTACAGAGGAACTCCCTCCAGCGTCCCTCGTCACTGCACTGTCTCTCCACCCTAATATCTCTGGCTTTACCCTGTAAATATAAGCCATGCCAGATAAGAGCCGTATAGTATGGAGGACATTTCCCTGCTGTGTCTCCTACTGCCTGCAGGCTGTGAGAGTAGTGGGCCCTATAGTGAGGGAGCGTCAGTAATATTCTAGCTCCCTGCTTGTCCAGTTCATTTTACTCTGTCAATCTGAGCATCTCCTCCACAGCGCTGCCACAGTCATTACATAAGACAGAACGTTTTCCAGTGTAACAGTTTACAATCTCCTTCAGTCTGGTGGGAGCAGGCCTGGAGACCTAGGGCCTCCTAGCTTACGCTGCTAGTCATAACACCTCCATGAGATCACACAGGAAGAAAATACACTACCTCTCAGTGGAATAGACATGTCTTTCCTCTCACAGATGAAGCTCCTAGGTAAGAGGATCTCTTTGTGCCGTACTGTGTATGTGCACGTGTGCGTGTGTGTCAGGGTTTCTGTTACGGAAATGTGGGGCTGGAGATATTACAGGCAACAATTTAACTTACCAGACATTTGAGAAATTTACCGGACCCATATTCTTTGGTGTGTGAGACAAAGAGAAGAGAGAGAGAGAGAGAGAGAGAGAGAGAGAGAGAGAGAGAGAGAGAGAGAGAGAGAGAGAGAGAGAGAGAGAGAGAGAGAGAGAGAGAGAGGGAATGTGTGACAGAGAGAGAGAGTGTATGTGAGACAGAGAGAGTATGTGAGACAGAGAGTGTATGTGACAGAGAGAGGGAGTGTGTGTGAGACAGAGAGAGAAAGTGTATGTGAGACAGAGAGAGAGTGTATGTGAGACAGAGAGAGAGTGTATGTGAGACAGAGAGAGAGTGTATGTGAGACAGAGAGAGAGTGTATGTTAGACAGAGACAGAGAGAGTATGTGAGACAGAAAGAGAGAGTGTGTGTGAGACAGAGACAGTGTGTGAGACAGGGAGAGAGAGAGTGTGTGTGAGACAGAGACAGAGAGAGAGTATGTGAGACAGAGAGAGAGAGAGAGAGAGAGAGAGAGAGTGTGTATGTGAGAGAGAGAGAGAGTGTCTATGTTAGACAGAGAGAGAGAGAGAGTATGTATGTGTAACAGAGAGAGAGAGAGAGAGAGAGAGAGAGAGAGAGAGAGAGAGAGAGAGAGAGAGAGTGTATGTGAGAGAGAGAGTGTATGTGAGAGAGAGAGTGTGTATGTTAGACAGAGAGAGAGAGAGAGAGTATGTATGTGTAACAGAGAGAGAGAGAGAGAGAGAGAGAGAGAGAGAGAGAGAGAGAGAGAGAGAGTGTGTATGTGAGAGAGAGAGAGTGTGTATGTTAGACAGAGAGAGAGAGAGAGAGTATGTATGTGTAACAGAGAGAGAGAGAGAGAGAGAGAGAGAGAGAAGAGAGAGAGAGAGAGAGAGAGAGAGAGAGAGAGAGAGTGAGTGTGTGTGTGTGTGTGTGTGTGTGTGTGTGTGTGTGTGTGTGTGTGTGTGTGTGTGTGTGTGTGTGTGTGTGTGTGTGTGTGTGTGTGTGTGTGTGTGTGTGTGTGTGTGTGTGTGTGTGTGTGTGTCTGGGTGATAAATAGAGGAGGGAAGCAGAGACATTACGGCATTAGCATATTAGAGGTCAACATGAACAGAGAAGAGAGAGTGGGATGTGGGTGAGGAAAATGAGTCTGGAGGACGGTGTGTGTGTGTGTGTGTGTGTGTGTGTGTGTGTGTGTGTGTGTGTGTGTGTGTGTGTGTGTGTGTGTGTGTGTGTGTGTGTGTGTGTGTGTGTGTGTGTGTGTGTGTGTGTGTGCGTGTGTGTGTGTCTTCTGATCCTTCTGTAATAATTCAGTAGTAAAGCTCAGCGTGGATCTATCTGCAACATGTTCTTTACTCCACCACTAGCTCAGTGTGGTTCTATCTGCAACATGTTCTTTACTCCACCACTAGCTCAGTGTGGTTCTATCTGCAACATGTTCTTTACTCCACCACTAGCTCAGTGTGGATCTATCTGCAACATGTTCTTTACTCCACCACTAGCTCAGTGTGGTTCTATCTGCAACATGTTCTTTACTCCACCACTAGCTCAGTGTGGTTCTATCTGCAACATGTTCTTTACTCCACCACTAGCTTAGTGTGGATCTATCTGCAACATGTTCTTTACTCCACCACTAGCTCAGTGTGGTTCTATCTGCAACATGTTCTTTACTCCACCACTAGCTCAGTGTGGATCTATCTGCAACATGTTCTTTACTCCACCACTAGCTTAGTGTGGTTCTATCTGCAACATGTTCTTTACTCCACCACTAGCTCAGTGTGGTTCTATCTGCAACATGTTCTTTACTCCACCACTAGCTCAGTGTGGATCTATCTGCAACATGTTCTTTACTCCACCACTAGCTCAGTGTGGTTCTATCTGCAACATGTTCTTTACTCCACCACTAGCTCAGTGTGGTTCTATCTGCAACATGTTCTTTACTCCACCACGAGCTCAGTGTGGTTCTATCTGCAACATGTTCTTTACTCCACCACTAGCTCAGTGTGGTTCTATCTGTAACATGTTCTTTACTCCACCACTAGCTCAGTGTGGTTCTATCTGCAACATGTTCTTTACTCCACCACTAGCTCAGTGTGGATCTATCTGCAACATGTTCTTTACTCCACCACTAGCTCAGTGTGGTTCTATCTGCAACATGTTCTTTACTCCACCACTAGCTTAGTGTGGATCTATCTGCAACATGTTCTTTACCACCACTAGCTCAGTGTGGTTCTATCTGCAACATGTTCTTTACTCCACCACTAGCTCAGTGTGGTTCTATCTGCAACATGTTCTTTACTCCACCACTAGCTCAGTGTGGTTCTATCTGCAACATGTTCTTTACTCCACCACTAGCTCAGTGTTGTTCTATCTGCAACATGTTCTTTACTCCACCACTAGCTCAGTGTGGTTCTATCTGCAACATGTTCTTTACTCCACCACTAGCTCAGTGTGGATCTATCTGCAACATGTTCTTTACTCCACCACTAGCTTAGTGTGGATCTATCTGCAACATGTTCTTTACTCCACCACTAGCTCAGTGTGGTTCTATCTGCAACATGTTCTTTACTCCACCACTAGCTTAGTGTGGTTCTATCTGCAACATGTTCTTTACTCCACCACTAGCCCAGTGTGGTTCTATCTGCAACATGTTCTTTACTCCACCACTAGCTCAGTGTGGTTCTATCTGCAACATATTCTTTACTCCACCACTAGCTCAGTGTGGTTCTATCTGCAACATGTTCTTTACTCCACCACTAGCTCAGTGTGGTTCTATCTGCAACATGTTCTTTACTCCATCACTAGAACACGTGATTTATAACAGTTGACCCTCATATACAGCAACTGTCAAAACTATATGATTTCCACTGAGGAATATCTGAGCCTAATTCTATACAATTACAAATACACAGCGCCTTCCTCTCCCCACTGACATCTTCCCTCTCTGAGGAGGAAGCCAGTGAAGGGAGAGAGAGAAGAGCATTGTCAGCGGGGCCTCTTCCACCTCCTCAGGAGCTCAGTGACATGCTGCTTAAAATAAAGGGCTGAATCAGGACAAGGGAAATAGGGAAAGGAAGCAGGCCAGCCTGGAGTACGATGGGATTGGGAATGTTTCCCCTATTAGAGAGGGACTAACGAGGGGAATCATTGACTGACGCTCATCTGACACAACGCCAGGACAGGTGCTTGTATCTGCTTGGTGTTGTTGCATGAATTGCATGAAACTGTAATTTTTAAAATATGTATTACACTAATTGTCTTGATTGAATACCCTGATAATAACCTTGAAAATGAATCATTAACACAAATACTGATCTACAGTAGTCACACCCTCAATGCTACATTCTCATTTAAGGCTATTCTCCAGTCCCACCCGTACTGCCACGCTGCCTATCCACACACACACACACCAGGGAAATGACTTATGGAAAGACGTGTTGCCAAGAACAGCTCGGCAACAGCAAACAGAGCCATACACTGGTCTTAGTGTGGCAAGGCCCCCGAGCTGACATTAACACTTAATAATGGGTTCGCGTGACCAGGCAGCTAGGCTACAGCCATGATTCGTAGCTGAATCACCCAGGGAGAGGAGTTGTTAATGGGGGAGAGATAGAGGGAGGAGGGCCCTCCTGGTTCTTATCTCTGGAGAGATAGATGGTCTTCACTTCGCCACCGTCATTAGCAGAGAGAAAATAAACAGGATGGTAAAGAAGTGGAGGGGGCAGTGCTTCAGAGGAGTGACACATCCTTTCCCCTGTGTGTGTGTGTGTGTGTGTGTGTGTGTGTGTGTGTGTGTGTGTGTGTGTGTGTGTGTGTGTGTGTGTGTGTGTGTGTGTGTGTGTGTGTGTGTGTGTGTGTGTGTGTGTCAGGGTTTCCGTTATGAAAATAACCGGCAGCATTTTGATCTACCAGACATTTGAAGAATGTACCGGACCCATATGCATTGGGGGTGTAACCTGGTTAGGGCGTCCACCCACGGTTCTCAGAATGGCAGGAATCCCATTAAGATTATCATAATTCATCTTAACAGAACATGCAACTCCAGGATGCAACAAAGTGCTTTGTTCTTACCAAATTCTGATGCGCACTTTGAAGATGGTAGAATAACTGTCCACATTACCAGGGAATCCTGATGTGTGTGTGTCTCATTACGGGTCTATAAAACGTGTTATTTGGATCCTTGAGGCTGATTGGTTGACTTTGGTTGTGGGACAACTCCCGCAAAATACCATGACGTGTTAATGTCATAATTCCACTGTCCTGCATCCCAGACAGGAAATTAATCAACTTAATCTCCCTCAGAAAAAAAGCACATTATTTTTCAAAGCCACTATTGGGTTTGCAATTTAATCCATTTTAGAATAGTACTGAGTAAAGGGTCTGAATACTTAAGTAAATGTGATATTTCCCAAAAAATGTTTTAATAAATTTGCAAACATTTCAAAAAAAGTTGTTTGCTTTGTCATTATGGGGTACTGTTTGTAAACTGATGAAAATAATAATAATTTAATCCTGTTATGTAACAAAATGTGAAAAATATCAAGGGGTCTGAATACTTTCCGAATGCACAGTACATTACATATAAAACAAAAGATAACACAGTACATCATATAACATTATTACAACACTACAAATCTACAATATAAAATATATATATTTTTTTTATTAAATCCTTATTTTTGATGTTCTTGTCTCTCATCATTATTGAATATCTGCTTGCTAGCTACATGCCAATCATTTGTTTAACATAGCAACATCAAATTAATAGAATTATTAGAATTACCAACTGCGTCAATACATGAGAAAATAACTAAGGACCAGCCCGCATGGGTAGCAAATTCAGAATGCAAAAGTTATCCGATGAGGGCCTGGAGGCAAGGGAAAAAATGGCTGTGAGTGGCCATTGGTGTGAGAGCTCACTGAAGAGTTATTGGCAGGGCCAAACATAGAGAACAGAAAGAGCTAGATGGGAGTGGGACGTACCATTCTCAACGCCAAAGAAGAAGCCAGCACTGGCTGCCACCAACCAGCGCCAGGACCATGGACAGTTCTTCCACTCGTGTGCCATCAACGAAAACGTCACTGTTAAGGCTCGGATTCACCAATAGTTGTTGCCTATGTAGGCCTATTGGATATTTGTTCAATCATTATTTATTGCTGCTTGGCTCTCTTCATCATTGAATCATTGAAGCTAGCTGCAGTTGAAGTCAGAAGTTTACATACACCTTTGCCAAATACATTTAAACTCAGTTTTTCCCAATTCCTGACATTTAATCTGAGTAAAAATTCACTGTTTTAGGTCAGTTAGGACTGACCACTTTATTGTGAAATGTCAGAATAATAGTAGAGAAAAGTATTTATTTTTTGATTTATTTGTTCCAGGCCATCTTCCCTCAGTTCTATTTGTTCCAGGCCATCTTCCCTCAGTTCTACTTGTTCCAGGCCATCTTCCCTCTGTTCTACTTGTTCCAGGCCATCTTCCCTCAGTTCTACTTGTTCCAGGCCATCTTCCCTCAGTTCTACTTGTTCCAGGCCATCTTCCCTCAGTTCTACTTGTTCCAGGCCATCTTCCCTCAGTTCTACTTGTTCCAGGCCATCTTCCCTCAGTTCTACTTGTTCCAGGCCATTTTCCCTCAGTTCTACTTGTTCCAGGCCATCTTCCCTCAGTTCTACTTGTTCCAGGCCATCTTCCCTCAGTTCTACTTGTTCCAGGCCATCTTCCCTCAGTTCTACTTGTTCCAGGCCATCTTCCCTCAGTTCTACTTGTTCCAGGCCATCTTCCCTCAGTTCTACTTGTTCCAGGCCATCTTCCCTCAGTTCTACTTGTTCCAGGCCATCTTCCCTCAGTTCTACTTGTTCCAGGCCATTTTCCCTCGGTCCTGCCAGTTCAAGGCCATCTTCCCTCAGTTCTGCCTGTTCCAGGCCATCTTCTCTTGGTCCTGCCTGTTCCAGGCCATCTTCCCTCGGTCCTGCCTGTTCCAGGCCATCTTCTCTTGGTCCTGCCTGTTCCAGGCCATCTTCCCTCTGTCCTGCCTGTTCCAGGCCATTTTCTCTTGGTCCTGCCTGTTCCAGGCCATCTTCTCTTGGTCCTGCCTGCTCCAGGCCACCTTCTCTTGGTCCTACCTGCTCCAGGCAATCTTCTCCCGGTCCTGCCTGTTCCAGGCCATCTTCTCTTGGTCCTGCCTGCTCCAGGTAATCTTCTCTCGGTCCTGCCTGTTCCAGGCCATCTTCTCTCGGTCCTGCCTGTTCCAGGCCATCTTCTCTTGGTCCTGCCTGCTCCAGGCAATCTTCTCTCGGTCCTGCCTGCTCCAGGCAATCTTCTCCCGGTCCTGCCTGTTCCAGTCTGTCAGTGGACCTTTTATCTTTGGGCTCTGCTCCAGATAATTCAATGTTTATCTTAATTCTCTCGCTAAGTTGACAAGTGTCTTAAAATAGAGCATTCTTGTGCTGGAAACAGCGTGTGTGTACGTGTGTGTACTTGTGTACGTGCATGCATTCATGTAAACATGCATGTGTGTGTCTGTGTGCATATATTTTACAAGTACCCTTTGTGGCTGGGGTTTTTGTGAAAATGAAAGATGTCCTCATTCCTTCTGTTTAAAACCATTACTCGGGCCTCTCGAGTGGCGCAGTGGCCTAAGGCAATGCATTGCAGTGTTAGAGGCAGCAACCGGGTTAAGGGAGGGTTTGGTTGGTGGGGCATTACTTGGCTCATCGTGCTCTAGTGACTCCTTGTGGCGAGCCGGGCACCTGCAGGCTGACCTCAGTCGTCAGTTGAACGGTGTTTCCTTCGACACATTGATGCGGCTGGCTTCCGCGTTAAGCGGGCAGGTGTTAAGAAGTGTGGTTTGGCGGGTCATGTTTCATAAATCACAGCACCCCTTGGAAGTGGAGCTAGTAAAATAGAGTAAATAAGTAAGGACCAAATAGCCCTAACAAGAAAATAGGCGCTTAAACAAAAAACCCGAGAAGTAACCATGTCAAAAGAGAATATCACCAGGAGAAATGCATGCTATCATAGAAACACAATAATAGCTTATGCTAATGTGGTGTAACGCTCAAATCTCCAGTTAGCAACCAAGCAGCAAAATGAAAGCAGTGAGCTGAATTTCCCCCAGGACTGCAACCAGCAGGGACGGGAGAGGTAAAGGCCTAGGGGGAAACCACCACCACTGGACCCAGGTTAGCCCAGCTGCTGACTGGTCCTGGGTCAGCCCACTCAACTGTGTGTCCCTAAGTCCTACAGAGTTGAACAGATAAGAGCAGGTTTCCAATCAGTTAAACAATAGGAGGTAAAAGAGATTGTGTATGGATCGTGTGTACACACACACACACACACACACACGTACACGCAAACACACACAACCGCATGCACTCACAAACACACACACACTAGGGATGGGAACTGCCAGGGACTAAATGATTTCAAAAACAATATAATCATAGAACTAATTGCATGTTGCATTTACGCACACATACTCCCTCATTCGGTACCATTCTTTCTCCCTTTCTCAGTGAAGCAATGGACAACAGTTATCTCCCCCCTGGTGTGCACATTAGGTCATATGTTATGAATTTAGATGAGGAGGCGCCAGGCTCTGCACTAGTCCGCTGCTCTCCTAAATAAGACCGACGCAGAGAGAGAGCAGGGCCCAGAACACGCACACCCACTGCATGATGGGATACACTGTCCTGTCAGGGGGTGAGAGCCACAGGCAGACATGCCATGCATATTTACTCCTCTACTCTCTACCCCTAGTCATTTCCTCTCTTCTCCTTCTCTCACATTCCTTTCATCATCATGTCATTCTCTCCATTCATCCTTTTACCTTCATCACCATGTCATTCTCTCCATTCATCCTTTCACCTTCATCACCATGTCTTTCTCTCCATTCATCCTTTTAACTTCATCACCATGTCTTTCTCTCCATTCATCCTTTCACCTTCAACACCATGTCATTCTCTCCATTCATCCTTTCACCTTCAACACCATGTCATTCTCTCCATTCATCCTTTCACCTTCATCACCATGTCTTTCTCTCCATTCATCCTTTTACCTTCATCACCATGTCATTCTCTCCATTCATCCTTTCACCTTCATCACCATGTCATTCTCTCCATTCATCCTTTCACCTTCATCACCATGTCATTCTCTCCATTCATCCTTTCATTTTCATCACCATGTCATTCTCTCCATTCATCCTTTCACCTTCATCACCATGTCATTCTCTCCATTCATCCTTTCACCTTCATCACCATGTCATTCTCTCCATTCATCCTTTCACCTTCATCACCATGTCATTATCTCCATTCATCCTTTCACCTTCATCACCATGTATTTCTCTCCATTCATCCTTTTACCTTCATCACCATGTCATTCTCTCCATTCATCATTTCACCTTCATCACCATGTCATTCTCTCCATTCATCATTTCACCTTCATCACCATGTCATTCTCTCCATTCATCCCTTTACCTTCATCACCATGTCATTCTCTCCATTCATCATTTCACCTTCATCACCATGTCATTCTCTCCATTCATCCTTTAACCTTCATCACCATGTCATTCTCTCCATTCATCATTTCACCTTCATCACCATGTCATTCTCTCCATTCATCCTTTCACCTTCATCACCATATCATTCTCTCCATTCATCCTTTCACCTTCATCTCCATGTCTTTCTCTCCATTCATCCTTTCACCTTCATCACCATGTCATTCTCTCCATTCATCCTTTCACCTTCATCACCATGTCATTCTCTCCATTCATCATTTCACCTTCATCACCATGTCATTCTCTCCATTCATCCTTTCACCTTCATCACCATGTCATTCTCTCCATTCATCATTTCACCTTCATCACCATGTCATTCTCTCCATTCATCCTTTCACCTTCATCACCATGTCTTTCTCTCCATTCATCCTTTCACCTTCATCACCATGTCATTCTCTCCATTCATCATTTCACCTTCATCACCATGTCATTCTCTCCATTCATCCTTTCACCTTCATCACCATGTCTTTCTCTCCATTCATCCTTTTCCATCTGTCACTCTCTTACATCTCTAAATTTCTTCAACCCTCCACTCCTTCCTCTGTCTCCCCTCTCTTTCCCCCTCTCCAACCAGCCTAGTTTTGTCATCCACTGAGCATACTAATCTAAGTGGGTGAGAGTGTGATGAGACAGAGTGTATCATGTGAGGAGGGGCCTGTTCCCAGCAGCCTATTTCTTGGGTATGGGATATGGATGTGATGTGGGGTGTGCTCTCATTAGAGAACCCCCGTGTGGCTCCTTAGTGTAATCAGGCCTCCCTCAGACCTCCTTTATTAAACACGGTTGCTCAGTCCTCACACAGAGCTCCTCACTGGTTTGGTTTGGTCTGGCTGCTACATCTTCTCCTCTACACTTTCTACCGACTCCCTTAGCCATGTGCAGCTTAGCTTCCTGATGATCTGATTCCATTTCAGGGTTTCAGAAAAAGGTATTGACTCCAATGTGGTTTTCAACACAGTGTTCTGAAGAGGGGACCATGATGAAGTGGTAGAGGTACAGAAAAGTGTTGTAGCGAAGTGAAGTAGCGAGGCCTGGATGAAAGGTGCAACTCACGCTAACGTTCACACTGGCAGCAGTCAAAACAAATACATTTAAGTAGCCATCATGCTGACTGCACAAAAAAATAAACAGCTACTGTATTCATGCTAACATTTCCCAATTACATTGTTCAGCCTAATCTCACAAACCCAAGCTACATGATATTAGCATCACTCAAGTTATTGTAATTTCTACAGTTTTCTTAACTGCCTCAACAGCGTTATTCACGATAAACGTTCTCCGCACGGTGGTCTGGCTGAACAAAGCTGCTGAGTCTGGTGTCCCAGCTAGCTAATGGCAGGCTAACTGCTACCTGCCTGCCTGACAGAGCTCTCAACACCAGAACTGCCATTACTAGTTTATATCAGCCAGCCAGCCCAGTCCTCCCCAATCACATGACCTCTCAGAACACAGAGGGAGAGAAGCACTCCCACACACACACAGACTTAATGCACGGACACACACACACACACACACACACACACACACACACACACACACACACACACACACACACACACACACACACACACACACACACACACACACACACACACACACACACACACACACACACAGACTTGACGCACGGACACACACACACAGACTGGACAAATGTACACACACACACACACACAGGTGTGACGCATTGACACAAAAACACACAGAGACTTGATGCATGGACACACACACAAACACACACATTACCACCCACACACACACACACAGATATACTAGATACAATATAATATACACTTTGATATGCTGTGTAAATACACATTCAAACAAATATATCCATGCACACATTACTACCTAAACACACACACTGCTCAGCAAAGCGTATGTATATTCCCTGCCAGTGGTGCAAGGTGACAGAACGTATCTAGACCTTTCTGTGTATAAACATGGTGACACCTTAGAGGTTCAGGCAGGGTGGAAATGTTCTGTTTGTAAACAGCAGAGTATGGACAGTGTCTGACAGTGTTTGTTTCAGGGTCAGATGACAGCTGGGTGAACGGTGGATGAAAACAGCAGAGTATGGACAGTGTCTGTCAGTGTTTGTTTCAAGGTCAGATGACACGGTGGATGAAAACAGTGTGTTTATCAACTTTATCTGCTGCCTGTCACTTCATGTTTAAGAAGCCTGTAAATCAGTCTAATGAACAGGCCATGTTTGAACTACAATGACACACAGGGAGGTTATTGATGAGCGGATCTGAGAACAGGTCTAGTCTACAGGGGAGAGGAGAGGAGAGGAGAGGAGAGGAGAGGAGAGCAGAGGAGAGGAGAGGAGAGGAGAGGAGAGAGAGGAGAGGGAGGAGAGGAGAGAGGAGAGGAGAGGGAGAGGAGAGGGAGGAGGAGAGGAGAGGAGAGGAGAGGAGAGGAGAGGAGAGCAGAGGAGAGGGAGGGAGAGGAGAGGGGAGGAGAGGAGAGCAGAGGAGGGGAGGGGAGGGGGGAGGAGGAGGAGAGGAGAGGAGAGGAGAGGAGAGGAGAGGAGGAGGAGAGGAGAGGAGAGGAGAGAGGAGAGGAGAGGAGAGGAGAGGAGAGGAGAGGAGGAGAGGGCTGATTGGAGAACAAGTCTAGTCTACATGGGAGAGAGCTGTTTACAGAGCTGTTTACAGGGGAGAGGAGAGAGTTGGAAGAGTTTACATCTCTCCTTCCTAGTGTTTGTCTTGTGATAGGATCAGGTATCTCTCTGTCTCCAAACACATCTCTCACCATAATGGCTCTGCTGAAACTAGGATGCCTGGCTGTCAGTAGGAAAGGGCTGTTTGTGTGTGTGTGCGTGTGCGTGTGCGTGTGCGTGTGTGTGTGTGTGTGTGTATGCGCGCGCACGTGTGTGTGTGAGTGAGTGAATGTGCCCATGTGTACTTGCATGCATGTGTGTGGGTCAGAGACAGAGACAGAGAGAGATTTTACAACCACCTAAAAGGAAGCGATTCTCAAACCTTCCATAACAAAGCCATCACCTACAGAGAAATTAACCTGGAGAAGAGTCCCCTAAGCAAGCTGGTCCTGGGTCTCTGTTCACAAACACAAACAGACCCCACAGAGCTCT